>NW_020230058.1:332812-367140 GCF_003227715.2 Harpegnathos saltator | reverse complement strand
TATTCGGCGGAAACGCGCAGTCGTGCGCTCGATTGGACGCGCGATCGTTCGTCGACACCGTGCGAGATACCGCCGTACAAACAGCCCAGGTACAGCGCGAGAATGAACACGCGCAGCGTTTACGTACGAGCTACGTCGCCCACGTCGATCAGTCCAGTTCGTCGCGACGACGCGCCATTCGTCCCAGTCATCGCGCGTCCACCGTCGTCCACGTTGCTCCGTCATCGACACTCGCGTAGTCGTCGTCGTCGTCGTCGCTACGTCGCGCTCGATCGCTGTGAAACGACAGATCCCATACGCTACGTCTGCACCGGATACAGTCCGATCGCTTGGTGCACGGAGTCCGCACCAATCGAGCACCGAGACCAGCACGAGCCACGCTTCGGTCGCCGATTTCGAATCTGTGGTCCAACAACTTCTCGCCGGATATCATGGTCTCATCGGTAGCGATCGTTCCCGCTTCGCCACCGTCGCGCGCACCGAACGAGAGCTCCACGTCACACGTCCACGCGGGGCGAACCAATCGACACTCGACGTCGAGAGCAGCGAGGCCGACACGCTCTCGCGATCGATGGACGCTGGGTCGTCTGTCGTCGCCGCGAGCGAGAACGCGTCGAAACGTCTCGACGACGATCGCAGCGCGAAGGTCTCGTCGAGACACTCCGGGAACGAGGACGATCGGCGACAGGGCTCGTTGCGTCGTCGTCGTCGTCGTCGTCTTCGGTTCGACCGTCGAACGAAACGCCGTGGTGCGATATGACATGCGAAAGGCGTAGCGCGCTATCGCGCGCTTCGCGGTGCGGTCTGCTCGGATATCGACGCGTTCAACGGTGCGTGCCGTCGGGAGGTGCTGCCGAGCGCGCAGTTTCCGTAGCAGCGAGCGTCGTAAATCAGCAGCATCAGCCGCCGATACTGTTCAGAATGGATCGGTGTCCGCCCACGGTAAAGAACGTTCGATTGCACCGCGAACAACAAGATGTGTGTCGCGTGTTCGACCACGACGAAGCACACTCGCGCCAGCCGCGCAACCGCGTTCCCCGAGCGATCTCGCTCCGCGGTCACCGTTAGACGGCGAGCCGTTGTCGCGTCGCGCCGTCGCGCGACCGAGGGATCCTTGCTCATAAACGGCGCCCGACTCGTTGAGCGTCCACTCGTCCGGCGCAGAAGCACCCGCCGTTCGCACGGCGTCGCTCGAGTTATCGGTCGTCGCGGCGGCTGGCTTCGATTGGAACGAACGAACATCGTCGAACATGGAACGATGCACGGGGCCAGACGATGCGGTCGTGGCCCGCTGGCTCCGACATCTTCAGCGCACGGTATGATCGTCCCGCGTCGATCCTCTCTGAGCGGCGAGAGACCGCTCGCGGCGCCTGTTTGCGCTAAAATGTTCGCTCTCTCTCTCTCTCTACCCTCCCTCACTTTATCCTTTCCTTCCTTCTATCTATACCAGACCTTATAACGGGACATCATAGAACCGTCTCAGCACTTCGCTCCGGGCCGAACTGTCGCGCCACGAAACGAGGGTCGCACCGCCGAGAGAACCGTCGCCGTGGCGCGCGCTCGTCGCGCGGTAACAGGACGCCGACCAATTCGTCGCAAGCCCGGTCCAGAGCGTCGCGATCGGCCGTTTCGTGCTTGCGCTCGTAACTGCGTCGCGTTGTCGCATCAGCCGCGCCGTCGGGCGCACCCGCGATCTCCTCGGCGATTGTCGACGAGAGACAGAGCGGCGCTATCACGACAGCAAAAGCGAATTCAGCGCGAGCACCGCGGCGAGCGATGCGTTCGTCTGAACGCGAGCACAGTCGCGCCGATGAGCGTCAGTAGTTAAACTAGAGGGATTCTAATCCAAATTGCTAATTAATTATGCAAAAGACATTATTTATTAATTAATATTTTTTAATTAATACCCCCCCAATTGATTCCCCCCTTAATTGACCCCCCTCTTAATTGATACCCCCTCTTAATTGATACCCCCTCTTATTGATCCCTCCTGTTTATTGACCCCCCCTCTTAATTGATCCCCCCTTTTAATTGATACCCCCCTTTATTGGTACCCTCCTGTTCCACCCCAGAATCTTTGATTCTATGAGCAAGATGGCGGCCGTGACGTCACGAGAGAAAACGCGTCGGGCTGTAGGTAGAATCGAACCTGGGCCCCGGGGTTGCTATCGGACGCTCGAACCTCCTAGACCATTGCTGCCTGTTGCTAGTAGACGTCTAGTGAAGATTCTTACAGTATGTGTGTGATGACGTCACGCATACTTCAAAAAAAAAACATGGCGGCGGTGTAGGCCAGACTCGAACCTGGGTCCCGCGGTTGCTATCGAGCGCTCGAACCTTCTAGACCACCGTCGCCTATTGCTAATAGACGTCACATTACGGTAAGATGGCGACCGTGACGTCATGCATACGTCAAAAGAACAAACATGGCGGCGGTGTAGGTAAGGGTCGAACTGGGCCCCGCGATTACTATCGAAACGTCTATCGGACGGTCTCTCGAACGTCTCTCGAACGTCTCTTCGAACGTCTCTCGAAGTCTATCGGTTCTAATAAATCATCAATACCGCAAATAAAGAACTGTATTTTTATCAAACACAATTACATATAAAATCCTAAGAAGGTGGAAAGGGGATAAGCGTGTTGGAAGAAACATCTGTACATTTGAAATAATGTTTTATTAAGCGTCGTACAATTCTCTCGAAGACCACCAATTGAAAATGTTTAGTACGTTCTGTAAGGCACAATTTTTCATATGATTATTACATCGAAAAGTATTATTCAATTTTTGCAGAGAAGGCATGTCTCATAATCGGTGTCCACGGTCCTAATGATCACGTTGCTTCTCACATTGTCATCCAGAAGTGTAACAACCATTCCCGCTTCTCATGTCCCTTTACATACACAAGTTGAGATGCATCGACATCTTCAAGCTCGCATACATATCACCCACGCGCGGTAGTAATCAAATGTTCAGCTCTGCAGTATTTGACGGTTCCATCTTCCCATCGTAATCCATGGTGATTAGCCGTTAACCAGTAGGCTCTCGATTTGTCTGATCTTGTGAGCAGATGCCATGGCATCGGACTCGTGAAGATGTAGTGTGAAAGAATAGTTCCATTCTTCAGTTCGCCGCTTCTTTTACAATAAATCTCTTTCCAACCATGTACCCTTGTAGATCCACAAAAGTCGGCACATCCATGGTGAAATATTCTTCGACACGTCCGGGAGAGAAATGTTGTTTATAGCACTTTGTTGCATGTATTATTCTTTTCTCGTACATACTTTCTGATGTTAGTTAAGTTTGTGCACCATGTTGGTTAGCGGGCTGTATTCAACTACACGATCATGCAGGATGAGATAATATGCGGTAGTATTCGCCGGTATATTCTCTTCTCTTTACACTCAAATTCTATGCGCACATCCACAGTGGCACTCTTGACGGACTCATTTTGACGCGAGCAATCGATAACCACAAAAGGACCTAGCCGCAGAAAGTCGGTAGTTGTTAACCATTGCCTCAGCATTGTCGCATTCATAATACGATTTACGAAAACATCTATACATATCGTAAAGTACGGCGTATTTATTTTTTGTAAAGTCCAAATTCATGTCGTCGTACGGATAACACTCTGAATTCAGATAGAGCTTCACGTTGATCAATTTGCAGTCATCGAAACGAGTTATATTTTCCGACATGACATTCTTCCGGCCAGTCTGCAGCGCAAAGATAACGTATCGAGGTTTCTCCAAATTAGTAGCAGTTTTGACGGTCCACAAGTGTTTGGTCGTGCTTTGCAGTAGAAGAAATTCATACAGATCACACGAGCGGAAACTCATACTCAGGTATCGTCCATCCTCCAAAGTTTTCAGCATGGAAAGTTTATTGATATCTTTCAAGATTACGTGAGGCACTCGCCACTGTATCTTGAATAGCTCAATCTCAGGATCCAGCGCTGAAGATCCTAGTAGACTGTTGTTGTCGCTGCGCGATCGTAATAGAATCAATTCGTGACGCACGTTAATCACTATACGTTTGTAGTCTTCACAGAATCCTAGCAAAACGTTGAGCGGTACACAAAAGTTGAAGTACCCGTCCGGCGAAATAGTGTCAGTTGTATCCCACGCGGCATTTTTCATGATGGCATTTTTGTCTGAAGATATCGATACATAGTTTTTGAGCGTTGTAGTTATTCCCACGTTTCTGTTACGATCAATCTCCACACCATCCAGTTCATAACGGATCTCATCAAACATGAATGCAACGCCATTATATCCCAACGTTACAGTCGCCACCATCGACTGCAACTTGTTTTCTCACCTTCCCCTCGACATAGAGAAAACTCTCATACGGCAATATGTATAAATCCTGCTGCTGTATGGGTATTCGTATCTCGTCGCTATGTCCAAACGTTGTGTTAGCGTATGGATTGTACGTATGTGTCTCAATCTTGACGATGCGCTCGTCAAAGACTGGTTCATTTCCAATGTTCAAAATGTCAATCATCTTTCTCAATCGTTTCGTACGATGAATCCCAGAGATTTCAAAAATTCAACGTTCAACGCGCTGAGTTTCTTTCGAACGAGGGATTTTGTACTGTTAATTGCGCGTCTCGTAAAAAGTATATTTCCAGCTTGTTTCACCTGTTCCACTTGATTCACCACAAGTATTTCATAGATTACGTTTATTATCGTCGCCGTCGTACGTGCAATCTAACGGTAATCTCTTCTCCTCGAAAATCGAGCGATTGTCCTTCTTGATCAACTACACGCACCGTTAAATCTGTAATGCTCCGTGCGATGATTGCAAGATAAATGACATGTGTCGGTGTTTCCGATATCTTATATCCTGGTGGCATCTTAGGCGAGAATTCATGTATTGTATGTACACGCATAGTGTTACTGTACGCACCACTGACAACGCTGCATTCTATACGAATGATATTCACGTTGATAATCTTAATCGGTGCGTCCGATTCGTACTATCGATGCGGTTATAATATACGACTCGATGAGAATCCCAAAAGCGAGCCAATATTGTTTGGTTTGCTAAAATTTATTCTATAAGCACATTTTATTTCACTCCTCATCGTATTATTATTGGCACGAATTATTATAGGATATTCATTCTCGTCATCTCTATATGGATTATTTTTGGAATGCACTGCTTTTGGAGAATGTGAAATTGCACGTTTCAGATATTCGTATATGGCGCGCAATTCGTACGATCCTTCAGGAATCGTAATTTCTTCATCGTTAGCACCATAGTAAAATTTGTTATTCGACGAATTTACGTTTAGTAACGTATTGTATGCTTCGAAATCCGTTAAACCGAGCTCGTAATCACTCAAAATCTATAGCGTAATCGCTCAAATCTATAGCGGGAAAGTAGCTCACCGTAAAGGTGTTATTGTTGCCAGTCAACGTAAGCGTTAGCGACATGTTTGCAAACTGTCGAACGAATACTGTCTGCTGTTAGTGGAATGTCATCATCATCATTTAAATTGATCCTCTACCGTTTGGAGAAACTGCAAGCACAATTGTCCGCAAATGCTCTGATTGTAATGTTGATATGATGTGCGATTGTACAAAATTTTCACTACATCTCTCTCAAGGTATCGAATCAATTCCTTGGGCAGTCGAAGATTACCAAAACTGTCAAAATATACTGCGCGATTTCCTCTTTTCACATACGCCACCCAGTGAGTACCTGGTCCCTCTGTGTTGTCTAAATTTACAATACCGCTCTCGTTTTGACGTACTCCATCTATTGGTAAAGCGTCACGCATGAAAACACCTCGAAAGAAAGGTATATGCATACGCCTCGCTAGTCTTTCCAATTGTACATTAGTCATTGCACCCGTGGGTAATTTTAGCGTTTTTTTTATGTTTTTTTTCTGCAGCGCCTTTCCCGCGCTTGTACGGAGCAAGATAGATTCCGCGACCTTTCGTTGCGCGACCTTCCATTGCGCGATGATGACGTTTTAATTCTTCCAGCTGGCGTTGCGCGGCTTTGCCATCATTCACCGCTTTTGCGACACCCACCGCTCCACCGACTAGTGAACCGAGAACTCCCAGTAATGGTAGAACTGGTAAAATATCACCCCGTTTTGCTACTGGAAGTGCTCGTTTTCGGATTTCTTTCTTGGACGACTTCTTTTTCTTCGTGCCCATGCCCATGCCGATTTTCGTTTTGGCTTTCATAGCAGCCCAAACGACTGCAGCAGCAGCTTTCTCGCCTAAAGTTGATTCTTTCGAAGTTATGCGTTTCCGCGCTTTCGCAGCGAGAATCTCATCCGCCGCGTGCTGATCAGTGAGATTGTTGCTACGCGAATAGGCTATATCGTGCTCACGACACGCCGCGTCCAATGAATTAATGCCTTGGTCACCTCTGACCAATCGTTTTACCAAGCGAGTTCCAGGACCACAAAATTGATATCCGGGAATGTGTAGTTCGATAGGAAGCGCATTTATCGCGCGATTCAATAGACCACTGCCGATTTTGACTTTTGTCGACGACATTCACTACAGTCCCTGATCAGCGGTGCTGGACCGTCAATATGTGTTTGCTGCCACGGACGATTGTAATGTTCCAAACACCGACGATACTGCTGAACCTCTGGATCGACTCTTAAATGTTCCGGGAGTCTATCCTGCAAATTGTTAATATACTTTGCAAATTCGCGTTTGATAGAACAATCTTCGGTATATATTTCAGTTGGTCGGAGGTTAGCTCTCGAATATCATGGGTATCTGTCAACAGGAGGAATATTTTCTAAACTGAGTGTTTCCAAGATTGACGCGCTTATATATATAGTTAAATCAGCGTCACATTTAAATTATTTTGCGACTCACGGGGGAAACATGCGGTTCGTGAAGCAACCAACGTCGATATGCGTGCCAAATTTCGACAATAGAATCAATGCTTGAGCAAGAGGCGCGCAGGCATGGAAATATGCTTCCGAACACCATACGTGGCATCATATGTGGTCCCTCGAATTGCGGCAAGACAAACATTCTCATCAGCTTGTTGGAAAGTCCGCACGGTCTACGTTTCGAGAACTTGTACGTGTACTCGAAATCGTTGCAACAACCTAAATATTGCTACTTGGAAAATCTGCTGAAATCGATAGATGAAATTGGATACTTTACATTCTCCAATAACAGTGATATGATTCCAACGACCGAAGCGCCCAAAAATTCCATTTTTATCTTTGATGACGTTGCATGTGACAAAAAAGATACGATAAGAGAATACTTTGCAATGGGTCGTCATTCGAGCGTTGACTATTTCTATCTCTATCAAACGTACGCAAAAATACCCAAGCATCTTATACGGGACAATGCAAACCTTCTGATTCTCTTTAAACTGGATGGTACCAACTTGAAACATGTGTACAACGATCATGTGAACACTGACATGTCATATGAGGATTTCAGTACATTGTGTTGCAAATGTTGGGAGGATAAATATGGTTTCACAGTGATTGATAAGGATAGCTCAATGACTGACGGACAATACAGAAAAGGATTTAACGACTTTGCTGTGCTGTGAGATGTACAATCGTCATTTTAATCTCAACGTGGTAACATCTTCAAATTCCACGAGACAAATATATCAATGATGAATAGTAGCGTGAAAATCATGGATCGTGAAAAGGAAGCGGAAGAGATTGCGAAAACGAGCGAGTCGATCCGCAAGAAGTATCGCGCTTTGAAAACCGGTAGAATGGTGGAAAATGCTGCATTGGAGAGACGCTTTAAACCTATTATTGAACCTCTCAAGCAAATCGCGGGAAGCAGCGCTAATGTGGAAAGTAACGTTGATGTTAAAACTGATCCACTATCAATGAGTACAAGCGAAGAAACAAAGAGTGTAATATTAAAACCCGAAAAAAAGATAAAGCGTAAGGCAAAACTTTCACCAGTCGCATTGACTACACCGAAACGGAAACTATTAAACGATCCTCTGATAGTTCCTACATCGACGTGTTACGTCCTGTAGATTTAATTAGCAAAAATTCTTTCCCTTCGCGGATTTATATTCTCCTAATATAACTATAATAGGAATATATACATATATAAATATAAATTAGGAAACAGACCCATCTGGCGAACAGCCGTCGCGCCAAATGAAAGGCGATTCGGGAAAATTCCATAACAGGAAACAGTGCCCTGTTGTAAAAACCTATACCTGGGTAGTATTCGCCAAGTGTGTCCGTCGTCCCAGCTATAAAAACTTGAAACTCCGCGCTAATAAACCTTCAGTGAAACAAAGCAACTCAGAGCATTCCTGCTCTAAAACTTGAAACTCACATCTTCCCAATCCAAAACCATATGTGCCCAATCAGTCAACCAACAAAGCCTACTTCACTGATAGTCGTAAAATCTGATCCCAGCCTTTGATTTACGGCATTTTGATTTTTCCAGCCGTCCACTTGTATACATTTCTCTATCTCAAGAACCCACCACCTCTACGCTTGTCGCGCCTAACTCATTCAGCCAATCATATATCCACCTAAAACTATGAGACACTCACGCTCCACCCTTTAGCCCTTCCATATTCATATCTCCAAAAACTAACTGTCTCCTCCCACGATGTCTTTTAACTTTGCTAATGGCTGAGACTTTCTCCCACTAAGACCAATTCACCCCTTCCTCAAAGGCCATCTCTCTACCCACCCTGATAGCTTCTGCCTCCGATTATCACTATAAAAACCGCGGTAATCCGCCTCCGCGGGCACTGCTACTTCTACTTCTACCGTTGCTACTACTCTGAGAGACAGAAGAACACGGAAACGAGAAAGCTCAAACTCGCACTCTCACGCAGATATTCAAAACTCAGTTCATTCAAATATTTAGTATTCAAATATTCAAGCATTCGGATTTTGGGAAAAGTGCGGGCTTCCTCTTTATATAAGTGAACGACTATTTGGTGCCTCAATCAGAATACGAATATTAGAAACGAGAGCACCTACGCAGATCTACGCCATTCTCACTTCTGCTTGTGTCAACTCATCCCGAATCAGCAGTAAGTTCTGTTTTTATATATATACTCTTATTTATTGGTTCCACCTGTTTATTGAATACATTTTAGTGGGTCATTATTGTCGTTCTGTGGTATCCATCCAACAAGTCCTTCATTTCTTTGAGACGGTGTACGAGATTAGGGATCTATATGAGTTTGAACACCAACTGCAATATCTCCGTTCCATCATAAATATTACATTTGAAACAGATTTTCACCCAGACCCGACACTCCTACCCCCTTTTCTACTCCGACGTCTACCTATTAGTACTCCGCCTTCTTCTCCTACACACGCGTCCCCGCCTTCAACCCCTTCGATATCTTATTCACCAGTTTCCTTCTCCGAACTATCCACTCCCTTAAATTCACCCGACCACTCACGCTCCCCCTCACCCGACTAATTCTTTACTCATATTCCTACCTTTTTTTTTATTCCTCCTTTCTTCCACTTCTCATACATACACACATACACATACACAGACATTCTTCAACTGTATTAAACCGCGCCGTGATTCATTTTGTTATAATAGTCATTTTAATAAATCTGTTTATATTTCATTCTTTTTCCAATTAATTTCAAAATCACATATACCCTTCCAACAGTCAACTCATGGTCCTATCCCCGGTAAAGGGATTCGCGTCCCTGACCGAAAAAACGGACCGCTCGTCGTACGTCGGTGCCCGAGTAAAGGGACCCGTCGGGTCCCTGACCCGTTCACTGACACGCGTGTACGAACGAGGTTCGCCTTACTCGCGAACGAAAGGGTTGCGTTCCTCCTCTAGGACGTAACAGACGGAAGCTCTACAACATGAGGAACTACATGGAATGTCGCATGAACTTTCACCGATCGACAATCTACTCACTGATGATGATGATGATGAGAATGTTTCCGAAACCCCCGATAAACCGGTAATGACATCCGTTAGACGTCAGTTGCGAACGTACAAAGGACAACAAACTTTACGTGATCATTTTGGTCCGTTGGGTAAAAAATATATGGGAGCTGTGCTAAGCAGTGGAAAAGATAACACTATAGATTATGTTTACGGCGTACGTCTTAGTAACGATGGAGCGATGCTCATTGATGAACGTATCGATGTGGACAGAGACGATAATATAATCATAAGCGAAACAGGATACATTGGAACACCCGGTCTTTACGAGCTAATATTCAAAAGAATCCCCGACAATTCTGTGTACACCGAAGCTGATATGCAAAAATACAAAAATATACTATTGGTACAAATACTCACAGACGCGGGTACTTCCCGCAAAATCCTATACTCGGTAACAAGGGACACAAATTGTTTCGTCGCCGAATAGCGCGAGGTCGATCGCGCCGCGACTTGCCGGTATCGCCCAGCGTTGGGCAACGAGGTCGGTGGAATCGAGGCTTCAATGCCGCGGAGGAAGCTGGATGGACGGGCGAGGTTCAGAATAACCGTCGTTGGTCAGATTGAATTTAGCCGACGTTTAATCGAACGATCAATTTACACAATAAAACAAACAAAAAAAAGAGAAGATCTAAGAGACCCGAAAGGAATATCGCGCGCAAAATGCAAGACCAACGCAGGGATCGGCTTTGCTCCGTGAGCAACGCAAGTCGCAATCGCTAGTAAAGATTCGAGAGAGGACCGGACCGAGAGATCAGGCGTCGAGAAAGAATTGAAGCGAAAAAGCCCCGAAATCGTGGTTTCCATAGTAATATATATCTATCGCTCCTCTCCCTCTCACCGCCAAGGTCTCGTTCGGTCTAGGCACGAGCTTGGATGTCGAAATTCCAGATGATTCCGTCATTTCGTGACTTTGCTGAGATCAACAGTGTTCCAAAGACAATAGAGCGATCGAACGAATTCGGACGTAAGGTTTCGGCTGTTTATTTTTGCTTTATCGAGGCGTCTTCTGCTGGTTATCCCAAAACATCAACACGGCAGCGATACGAAATTATTCGTTGAACGTCGTTTGCCTTTTTTCTTCTTTGTTTGTCATACGTCCAAGCGGACTTGCGAACACAAATATAAACATATAATCGCACCCCTAGTATCAGATGTGTCGAGCAATAAAGTAGGAGGAAAAGGTTTATACGTATCGCAAGCTATGATGACCTTAAATGACAACAATATCGATTACGTGCATTGGGATGATCCCAACGAGCTGGTGAATCGTCTGCGATTGCTTGACGCTTCGCGCCAAGCTGGCAACAACTCGCACAAGCACGAAATTTTATCGATTATCGAAGAACTCCGTGAAGTTGGTCTCATTATAAATTAAGCAGCGTGGCATTGACACAAGTCAGTCAGTCGGTACAACTTGTTCCGAAATGTCGATGAATAAGTTTGGAGTGTTACGAGAAAACAATGGTGCGAAAACTGATCGAGCGCATCAATGGAATGAACATGTTGGAAATTACATACATGAAAATGCCCTTTGTTTGAACGCGGCCAAAGTTTTTGGTGCAAAATCGCGCAAGATAAAACATGTAACGCAGCCTGAAGCGGACAGTGACGTTGCAACCAAACAATACGTGGAAGAATGTGTTGCAGGTGTGAGAAATCATTTGAATGATGTTGCAACCAAACGATACGTACATGAAAATGCCCTTTATCTAACCACCGATGGTAAAGGTTTTGACGCAACAGGGCACGCGATACATCATGTAACGCGGCCGAGAGCCTTCAATGATGTTGCGCACAAAAATTTTGTGGATGAGAATATAAAGTCTGTAAAACTTCTGCTGCATGAGAGTAACGTTGAGAAGAAGCAGTATATAGATGAGAATATAAATTCTGTAAAGCTTCTACTGCATGAGAGTAATGTTGAGACGAAGCAGTATGTAGATGAGAATGTTAAAAAATTGAAGGATTGGCTGGAAGACTACCAGAAGAAAAACATACTGAGCATAAATAGCATTCATGAGAACACAGAACGAATTTTAGACTGGACAGATTCAGAGCTAAAGAAATCGTCGAAAATATAAAAGTAGAATATTGCAGTTGAATCGACATATAGTATCGACATAAGCAAGAGACAGATCATCACGAGCTGCAATGGTGAAGCAATCGTCAAAATTTAACAAAAAGAAGAAAAGTTCAGAGAAGCAACTCATCGGTACTATTTCAGCTGTTTCTGCCGGTGTAAAGCGACAAAGCTTCACGCATGATGGGAAAACGACTCGGCAAGTAACGGGGAAAAATAATGAGAAGAAACATTCCGAATAAGAACAACTAGTGAAAGAATTACACGCTCCAGCGAGACGAAATTTTCCTCGCAGACGCGTCATAGTGCGTGGATACGACGACCTTTGGCAGGCCGATGTGGTGGAAATGCGTTCTTACTCGCGATTCAATGGAGGCCACCACTACATATTCACCATTATCGATGTACTGAGCAAGCACGCATGGGCCGTTCCGTTAAAGTGCAAAAGCAGAAAGGAGATAGCCGAGGCAATCGCATAGATAATTTGAACGGATGGAAGATGTCCGAAGAACTTGCAAACTGATCAGGGAAAGGAGTTTTACAATACAGAGTTGCAGAGACTTGTGAAGAAACACGGTGTCAATCATTATTCGATTTACTCAGTAATGAAGGCATCTGTTGTGGAGCGATTTAACCGCATGTTAAAGAACAACATGTGGAAAATGTTTACGTTCAACGGAACTTACAAATGGATCGACTTGTTACCGCGCCTCATCGCTGAATACAACACGCGAAAACATCGAACTATCGGCATGCGTCCTATCGATGTGACTCCTACGATTGCTAATAAGCTCTTGAACACAGTCTATAGTATTGGGTGAGTGCAAAAGTTCGTGCGGAGTTTGTGAGTAAAAGTCACACAGTGATTAGGCAAACAAAAATCTTTATTCAATCAATGATATATTCTCCATCGTTTTCTATAATCTTTTCCCAACGTTCTGGCAGCATACGGATGCCTCGATCATAAAAACTGCGCGGTTTAGATTCGAAGAACGAAGAGACGCCGTTTTTTAAGGCCTCCAAAGAGTCAAAGTTTTTTCCATTTAAATAATTTTGCAATGACCGGAACAAGTGATAGTCAGATGGTGCGATATCAGGAGAATACGGTGGATGCGTTAAGACATCCCATTTCAGGCTCTTCAGTTTGCGCAGCGTCTTTTTCGAAACGTGTAGTCCGGCGTTGTCGTGATGAAAGACGACTCCCTTGCGATTTGACAAAATCGGATGTTTCTCTTTTATTTCTCGATTCAGATTGGTTAATTGGCGACAGTACTTGTCCGAATCAATCGTTTCGCCAGCGGAGAGAAGCTCGAAATAGATTATGCCCTTGCAATCCCACCAAACAGAGAGCATCACCTTCATCGGGTGCAAACTGGCCTTTGGCATTGCGTCACCATGCTCACCTGATTGTTTCCATGTCCGTTTGCGCTGAACATTGTTGTAGAGGACCCATTTCTCATCGCCCGTCACTAGTCGATCCAAAAACGACTCGTTATTGAGCCGCCCGAGTAAAGAAACGGCAGCAGAAATTCGCTTGATTTTGTTCTTCTCGGTCAGCAAATAGGGCATATATCAAGCTTCAAATCGAATCCCATCTTTTTTAAACGCCGAAAAGCGGTTGATCGGTCAACGTTTAGTGCTGTAGCAACTTCTTCTGTTGAAATTCGCGGATTATTGAGCACTAAAGTACGCAAAACATCGTCATCAATGTCAGAAAGTCGACCAGAGCGTGGCTCGTTTTCAAGGTTAAATTCTCCGCGCCGAAATTTAGCAAACCATTTTTCCACAGTTCGTTTAGCTGGTGCTTCATCCTGATAAACATCCTAAATGTTTTTTACGGCTGCGGCAACGTTTATTCCCTTCCGAAACTCGTAAAGCATAACATGCCGTAAATGCACCTTATCGATACTCATTTTTAAAGTGATATTTCTCGAAGCAATTTGTATGAAAACAAATGATTTTTTTTTTAATAACAGCTGAAGACGTCACCTTTCCAACGTTATATAATATGTAGATGGAAGTATTAATGACAACACTTTACGACCCTTATAACTCCATCTATTGAAACTCCGCACGAACTTTTGCACTCACCCAATAACATAAAGATTGCAGCGCCTGCGAAATTCAAAGTGAGTGATCTGGTACGCGTCAGCAAATTCAAAACTATCTTTGAAAAATGCTATACACCGAATTGGACAACCGAAGTGTTTAAAATCGTCAAAGTGCAGACAACTAATCCTGCAACTTACTCAATCCTGCAACCTACTCGCAGACTCGCGCGGGAAACCTATCGCCGGCGGTTTCTACGAACACGAACTACATAGTGTCACCAATCCAGATGTATACTTAGTAGAAAAGGTGTTGCGCAGGCAAGGCGACAAAGCATATGTAAAATGGTTGGGATTCGACAATTCGCATAATTCATGGATACAAAAGGATAATGTATTGTAAAAGAAATGAATACAATTTTGTTAGAACATTCGATGACATATTTGATTGTAAAATAGCTAATAAAACAGATAAACGTTATAATACTATACTATAACGTCCTCATGGTAATGTATTTATCGAATCAGGCATAATAAATCGCTTATCATCGTATGTACTGAGAGCAGTTTTTGTTTCGAATACCGTGTATACCTCATGCAACTTGGATCTTATGTACGATTGACGCCGACTCGTTTCAATTTCCTCTCTCGTCGACGATGCGAACTCGTTACGCTCGCGCGACGAGCGTTGCGGATCGCGACAACGCGATCGCGACGGCGATACCGCCGTCGTCCATAGAATCGCTCGGGTGCGTGGCGTGTCGAACGACGCCTCGAGAAAGCGAACCTGCGACGAACACGGAGCCTGTCGCGACGACGCGACGCGCAACCACCGGCGACGTAGCGATCGCTCCGCCCTACGAGTACTGCAGCGTCGCCATGTACAATCAACTGCGCTTCGGCAACGACGTGGACAAGATATTGACCGACAAAGGCGGCACCGTCAAGAATATTCTACACTCCAGCAAGAGCTTCGTCCATTATCTCGTTACGTATCCACTGAGGAATACGTTTCGCGGTTACATCCAGATTTCGCCGTATCTGGCACCGCGGCACATAGCGCTGCCGTTTCATCACGCGGTCAGACTGTTCTCGATCGACGTGGAGCGCGATCGACGACATTTGCGATTTCGCCGCGAATCGAACGATCGTTCGCGCGCGACCACCAACGGCGCAGTCGATGGCGAGTTCGACGTCGCTGACGACGAGATCTGGCCGGACGCGAGATGCGCGTTCCGCTTCGACGTTGCTCCAAATTTCGGTCTCGTGCTGAGACGCGACCCTTGCATACACAACGGCAGTGTGGTCGGCGTCGAGCGAGTGTACGTCTACAAGCGCGGATTGGAACACAACGACTCCGTTCACATATCGCCGTTCGTGCTGAAGCATCTGGACGCCGATTTCGACGGCGACGCCGTTACGATCATGATCCTGAGAGGCATCGAGTCGGCGTACGATTCGCGATGATGTCTGCGCGATCCGTTTCTCTTCGGTGACATTCCGCGATTCACGTTTTGCCAAAGCATGCACTTTTGGACGTTTCGCGTGTTGGCGTTCCACGACGCGCGCGACGAAACGCGCGCCGTGGTCGAATTCGCGACCGAACGAGTCTCGCGCGGACGAACATTCGATCGCGGCGCGGACGATGTATCGCCGTGCGAAACGAGCTCCCTGTTGCACGTGAGACTGAACATTCGGCGTTCGCGCGCCGCTCGACGACGGGCTCGCGCTCTCTTCGGTCCGTGGTACGACGATTACGCGCACGTACTGTCGGATATCTGGCGACGACGACCTATCGACGAAGAAGCGAGGAAACACGACGCGAGGAACACTCGCGACTGCGAAAGCACCAAAGAATGGTGGTGCGAATCCGTGTGGTGACAATGTCCCGTGCTGGATCTGGTCTTCGTGCGCGCGGTTCGCACACGCGGCAGCGACGACGGCGAGGCCTTTATTCAACGAGTGAGACACGTTTTGTTCCGACGCTCGATCGATGCGCCCGATCGAGCGATCGTTATCTTGGACAAAAACGCTCTTTGTCTGGAGAACTGGCTCGTCGTTCACTCGGGTGCAAAGGGCACTCCGCAGGATCTCGTGACACTGCACGAGCGCACCGCGGCCAACGTGGCACAGGCGGCCGCGCCGCAGTCGGACTTCTTTCGCGAATGCTCGCCCGACCAGGAAGCCGCGTATCTGCGATACCTCGACGATTTTGTGATCATGAGCAAACACGTGCCCAAGAGCTCGTACTTCGCGAGCGGCCTAAAATGGGCGACGCAGATGTGCACCGTAGCGCACGGTGACCTGTACATGCGAGATTCGTTGTTACTGCGCGATATGGCATATTATCTGAAAGGCACCGTCGACGCGCCCGCCTCGTCGACGGCGTTCGACGACGAGTCGCGAGATCAGAAACGAGGTGAATGAAATAAAACGTAAACGAGGAAAAAAAATAGTCTCTTTATTTCTCGTTCCACGACAATCACCTTCTCCCGCGCGACGACGATCCAGTCCTCTCCTCCGAATCTTCTCGTTTCGTCCGCGGCATCGCTCGATCGGGCGAGTACGGAACGCTCGGTACGCTCCAGATTTCGAATGAATCGTACGAACTCGACTCGTTGATCGAGAATCACGATAATCTCAAGTGTTGCTCAACGTGTTCGAAATCAGTTCGACGACGTCCCGTGGTTCAGCGAACACGCTCGATCGAGAATATTTCTTGTCGGCCGTGAATGCCTTGGCGTCTCTCAGCGAATCGCGAATCAAACGTCTGCGCGTGCAATATGGACAAACGAGCTGTCGCTTCGCTCGTTCGAGTCGATACTCAGCCAGCGTTTTCGCTGCGCACGACTCTTGTCATCATCGTCGATGGAATCAACTCCGCATCCTGCCGGTCAATAGCGTTCATCGCGCCTCGTATTTTTTTCCTCTTACATTCTTAGCGCTAATAATGCGGAAAAGGTGATAACGAACGAAAACAGAGATCTATTCAAAGTTCGCTTTATTGTTGGAGAGCATAAAAGACAATTTTTTTATCGCTAGCGATCGTCGCAAGTTAGAACTATGACGATGCTTGTTGCGGTCATACCACATTCACATAGTAACAAAAGCACCGACAAAACGGAGGCAAAATTTGCGCCAACCAGTACATCACGATTTCGGGCGAACCATCGATTCGCGGCACGATCGGTTCTCGCAATCCAAAGTTGCAGAAATGGTTGCGCAGTTTAGCAGCTATTTCGGTTAACGCGCTCATTACATCGTTAATAGCCGAGGTATTTACATCGATTCGTCACGACGAAGGATCCGAACGCATCGTCATGTTAAAATCGAGCGAATTGTTTTCAAATTAACGAGTAGGCGGATGATTACCGTGTCTTTTTCCAGGCAAATGTAGCACGGGAACGATCATTTCCCCTATGACGGCTCGTTTCACATGCGCCGGTGTCAAATGCACATACGAAGAATCGACGGTGTAACGTCGCAAAGTACGCCAACGCCGTGCGCTCACAGCCAACTCGGGAATCACTCGTTCGGCGATACGATCGATCGTGCAATCGAAGCAAAGTTGATGATCGCCGACCGATTCTTCCTCCTCATCATCCGTCTCTGAACGATCGCCGTTGTCCAACACATTATTGTTGATGATAGTGCGCGATACGATCTCACGAAACCACAATGGACCTTTGGACGATGACGCGACGGTATTGTCGTCAAAATCGGAAATAACTTTTATCGTGATACGAAAGTGATCGCACAGCATCGGCATGATTCGTATGAGCCAGTACACCACCTCGCACCATCATTCACAATTCGACACGTTGACGGAACTCCAACGACTCGAATAGCAGCATCGGTCTTCAGCGAATATATCCATCAAAGCGTTGATTACTAAACGCGTCAATTCGAGATCGCATCTTCTTGTCGTTGAGTCGTCGTTGCTACAATCGTCATCGTTGTTCCTCGCTGCCTCGTAGTCTTCGTGAAACACAACGGATGGACGCAATATCACGTCTCGGTAACAAAGCCACGAATATCGCCGTTTCTTTTCGATATCGTTGCAATGTAGTCGCGAGCAAACGATCGGCCAGCGTTTCACCTATCTGACGCGGACGATAAAACGATAAAACCGCCGGAATGATTTCGCCGTGACGACTCGAAGTGACAACAGTATCGATGTGTCGTGCGACATCAGCCAACGTATTGCGCACAAAATAACGTCGTACGCAATACGGATAATTTGTCTTGGTGTACATATCGTCACGGCGTGGTATTAACGATATGTCGTACGAATCGTATGTGCGTGTTCACTCGCCGAATCAACCACTATTTATTCAAAATGTACATCGTCGAAGATAGATAGTAGGGTAGACAGCAACGAATCGCAAATCGAGATTCGTCATCTCGCATTATTGTTGATGACCCCGACGACGACCGACTCGTCCACGAGATCGCTCGTATTCTCTTCTTCGATCAGTATCTGCTTCGTAGCGCCGTTGTCGCTATCGCTGTTCGTCGAGCCACCGTCACCATCCAATCGGACCACCGGTTACGTCGGTGCTTTTGGTCGAATCGGTGTAACGATGGGCGACGCAGATGTGCGCCGTAGCACACGATGACCTATACATGCGAGATTCGTCGTTACCGCGCGATGTGGTGTATTACCCGAAAGGCACCGTCGACGCGCCCGTCTCGTCGACGGCGTTCGACGACGAGTTGCGAGATCGGAAACGAGATGAATGCAAAACGAGGACAAAAAAACAATCTCTTTACTTTTCGTTCCTCGACAATCCTCTTCTCCCGCGCGACGACGATCCAGTCCTCTCCACCGAATCGCCTCGTTTCGTTTCGTCGCGGCATCGCTCAATCGGGCGAGTACGGAACGCTTGGTGCGCTCCAGATTTCGAATGAATAGTATGAACTCGACTCGTTGATCCATCGGCGCGATCTCGAACAGATCGCAATAGCGACGAACGTCCGGCAGCATCGGATGCAGCAGACGCAACTGTCGATGTATCTCGATCTCACCATTGCACCGACGACGTGCTACCGGCGAGGACGTTGCGTGCGAATTGGAGTATTTCGTCAATTTGTCGTACCAACGATCGTCGCTATGCGTCGTTTTCGACGAGATCCGATCCAACGGCGCGCCGTTCGTTCGCTCGTCGCGGTCCGCATCGACGAGAGGTTCGTCGTACCACGTGGAGACGGTGAACACGTAGGATTCAGCCATCTCCCTCGGTGCGCCCTCGGTCGTTTCTCTCTCTATCTCGATTCGAGCGTGACGTCGAATCGCGAGCGACGGTATATATATACGCGACGACACGTTCGAACCGAGCGTTGTCGGAGCACGGTCGAATCTGTCCTCGCGCGACATGTCGACGCCGCGACCGACCGCGCGCTCCGTCGACGAGTACCTGTTCATCGATATCGACTGCATCGAGTGCAAACGCGCGTTCAAAGACAAAGCGACCGCATCAGGCAATCGATCGTGCCGTCACGTCGCGGCTTCGTCCGAATCGGCGTTATTGTGGCGAGACCGGTTGATCGATCGAACGCGTCGAACGCTGCGCGCCTCGTCCCTGATCGAGCGTGGATCACCTCGCCGCCGATCGGCGATCGTCACGGTTATCACATCTACGTGGCCGATCCTTCGAGAGAATTCCTGCGAGCGTGGGACGCATCGTTGGATGATCGCGACCGTCGTTTCCGTCCGACCGCTGTGTGCGGTGAGGACGCGCCGCTCATGTACGACCGGAACTCCACCGTTCGGCGACCGATGGTTCGCGAATTCAATCCGTTGTACTCGTGCACTCGCATCGTTCGAGCTGTCGAGGAGACCGAAACGGACGACGAGCGCTGCTCAACCGCGATGGATCCCTCGAGCGTTCAACGCTTGCTGATGCGTCACTACGGCGATTCGTTGACGTACAAGCGAGACGACGCTTCGATGCTCTTGTTGCGCGACATAATTGCGTCTCTCGAGCGCCAGCTCCGCTACGATGGCGACGATGATCGGTGGCGATGCGAGCGTCGTTCGATCGCACCCCGTCGCTGCGTCGACGGCGACGCGCTCGTCTCGATCGCGCGACGCGTGCTCAGACGCGATCGACGCGTCGCCGAGAACGACGCGCTCTTGCAATTCGTTCTGTGCAAACTAGCGCCGATCTTTAACGACGAGGCACCGACGATCGACGACTCGGCTCGACGACTCTGCGCGAGCGTACCGTGTCGCGTCGTTTCCGTGTCGAGAGGCGCGACTGTATCGCGACGATAAAAGGCGATTTTTTCCAACGATATTTTTTACCCCCCTCCCCTATTACCCACTCCCAGCGGTGATGTCCGTTGTCGTCAACGACGAGGACGCTGCGAACGTGGAAACGATGGAATACGAGGACGAGGAGAACGCGGTGTCCGCGCACGCATCGACGAAGAGCGAAGACGTCAGCGAGGAGAACGATCGCGTGTCGATATCGCTCGTAAACGTGATTCCGTGCAATCTCTACGATCGAAGCAATTTTCTGGACTCGCGCGTCGAAGCCACCGTGTCGAGGAGCGGTTTGCGCCTGTTTCTGCGCTGCTACGGATTTCTGATGTACGACAAACCGGCTAAACTGGAAGTGTTTCTCTCGAACGAGGACGCTCGAGTGCGAGACGTGGCCGCTGTGCTGAACGAATGTTCGACTCTGGCCGGTTTCAAGGTGTCCACGCGCGAGCATCTGGCCCGCGTCAAGGACATGCTGGCCGATCCGAGCGTGATCGGTGCCGTCGCTCCCGAGTGCGACGAATCGACTCGGCGCAATCAACTGTACATCCTCGACGTGGCGAAACAGTCTCTCGAGTACGTGTTCGCGTTCATTCGCGACTCCGACCAACTGCGTCGAAACGTCAATGTGAACGAGTACTGTCGTCGCGCGCTCTTCGAACCGAACGAGCGAGCCGTCGAGGAGACTCTCGCCGCTTGGCACGATTCCGCCGGCTGCGACTTCGATCGTTGCGTATCCATCGTGCTGCGAGACGCTATAGTCACCACCGGGCTGCAGACGCAATCGACGCTGTTGTTCGTGGTGCGATCGTCGCTTCTGCTGACGTATCTGGTCATGAACTTCATGGTGCGCGGCGACGCGAACGCCGTGCGAATTCACGTGCGAATGCCCGATGTGCCCGAGTCCGCGTTGCTGGACGAATTTTGGCGGAGATGTCACCGTTTGACGGTGGACAAATTAGTGGCCACTATCATGGTGACTGTAACGCGAATGTACATAGCGTCGTGCGTGGCCTGGCCAACGCGCATTCGCGACGAGAGCGCGATCTCGGTGTCGGACGTTCGAACGAGACTCGTCGGCAAGTTGCTGCGAACCAACGCAGCGTCGCGAGAACGAGTCTCGGCGAAAGCTCTCGGTTGGCTGCGAGTGATGATCAGCGGTGGCGCGCGTCGACGAACCTGCGCCGATGAGCGCCACGGCAAGCGACTCTACGTGCGCTTCGAAGCACTGATGGACATGTTCGAACGACTGAGCGCGAGCGTCGATTCGCTCGCGCAACCTCGAAAACCGGACTCCTCGTCGATCGACGAAACGGACGATCGCGAGATCGGAGACCTCGGCTCGACGACGGTGCAGCTTCGAGGCGGTAGCGAGCTCGCGAATCGACAATGGGCCGAATACGAGAACGAATCGCGACTGTGCGTGTCGTCGATCGTGGAGAGTATGCGCGAGCGCGCGTTGTCCGGCGACCGAAGAGACCGCGACGCGTCGATAGAACGGTTCGTGGTGGATGCGAATTCGGGTTATCGAGATCGCGGAGACGATCTGGTCTCCGTTGTCCGATCCGTCGAGGCTCAGGAGGACGAGGTGGAGCTTCTGAGCGCCGACGTAGGACGGGCTCTCATGTTCGCGGTGCTGTCACTGGCGCGTTACACACCACCGTCGACGGCCAGCACCGAAGCCGACGCGTGCCACGAGGCCAAATCGGTGTTACTGGTGCAGGCGATGAGTCATCTGTTTCGCGCCAAACTAACGGGGACTCAAGTTCGCGAACTCTTCGCGTATCTCTTCGATCTGTGGCAGACGCAGATAGGCATCGTGACGTTGGAGCGACTGAGCGAAATGCTCTTCACGCTGTATCGCATGTTCCACGTGTCCGCGGCGACGTTGTCCGGCGAGGAACCGCGGACGACGACGAAGGATCGGTAACGTTCGCACCTCTCGTCCGCGTCGTCGATCGAGCGCCGCGCGACATCGACGAGAAACACGCGCTGTGCTCTCGCGACTTAAGACAGTGACGTCGCACCGCGCGCGAAGCCGCATCATGCGTTGGTGGGACGGAGCGATCGCGACCATGCGTCGCGCGCTGCGAAATCCCGCGCGATCGCGTCGTTTGCGCGTCGTCGCTCTGGGAACACCGGACAGTGGCAAGACTTCGGTGTTGCGAGATCTGTTGCTGTTGGACGACGGAGACGTCGTCGCGAAAACGTCGCGACATCGCGCCGCGCGACCCATCGTCGTGGAATCGAGACATCTGTCGTGTCAGGAAGTGCTCGTGGCGCACCGATGTCAGCGGACCGGAGCCCGAAGCGAGGGCTCGTCCCGCAACAACGACGAATCGTCGACGACGGGCATCGAGGGATTCGCGTTCCTAGACACCGACGCGACGGACGATTCGTCGTTGTTGCAGAACGAATTGGCGCGAGACGCGCGCTACGCGGACGCGGTGCTCCGCTGGCGACGATCGCGGAGACGCGACGCGTGCGCATCGTGCGTGCGCGCGCTGGTGGGTTACGAGTTGTACGACACGTCGGTGGATCTGTGTTCGAATCGCGCGCTCGATCATTTGGCGATAGCTTACGCGAACAGCGCCGATGTGATCATCGTGGCGTACGATCCGACGAGCGAGGAGTCGCTGCGCTATTCGCTGCGAACGCTCAGCGCCGTAGCCAGAACCGATGGCGATCGCGCGCGATCCGTCGTACTGATCGAGTGCGATCGTCGAGCGTCGCGCGCGCGATCGGAACCGCTCGAGGGGCGAAGACGCGACGGAGACAACGACCAGCGTTACGTCGATCCGACCGCGATCCGGTCGCTGCGACATTACTACGACGCTACTGTCGACCTGAACGCGACGACGACGACACCGTTCAATGCCGAGAACGGCGCCGCGGAACGTCGAGTCAATTGCTTCTTCGCGCGCGTCGACCCAACGGTGAACAACCACGCGCTGCTGCAACGCGCGTTGACCGTTGCTCTGGAGCGGGTCGTGCGCGCTCGCTACCCGACGCTGCGGACGCTTCGCGACGCGGTAGAATCCTCGACGACGAGCGCCGACGCGAACGCGATCGCGGAGCGTCAACCCGCTCTGGACAACGCCATCAACGAGCTGACCGCGATAGACGAGGAGAGGAGGAGGAGGAGGAGGAGGAAGCGACTGGAACGAACACGGATCGCAACGTTGGATCGACGAGCGCGGATCGAATCGGCCGCAACGACAAGGGCGCGCTGACGAGAATATGGCGACGCGTGTGGACCGCTCCTCGGTTGGCGCATCGCGAACAAACGACGCCGACGGTTCGAGAGTAAGCGTCGATCATGTGGCCGGTGATCGGTCTCTTCGCGGCGTTTCTGGTTCTGTGGTGCCTGACGTTTCGTTACAGCGACGTTGCGACTCGACGTCACCGCGACGATCGCGCCGACGAGGATCACGCGCGACGCACCGCTCGCCTGGTCGAACGACTGACCGAGACGACGCGACGTCCCGCGATCTCGTCTCTGCGACGTCGAGCGAACGTCGCGGTGGACTGTTCCGTTCGAACGCGATACTGCACCGACGACGCTGATTGCGCCGCGATGTGTCGCGCGTATCACGGCCTGACGGCGCGCTGCGACTCGATCGGACACGTGTGTCGCGCCGTGGCGACGACGCCGTCGTCGCCGCCACCACCGATCGCGAACGATCCTCGCGGTGATCGATCGGACGCCGCGCGCTGCGACTCGAAGCGAGGAGAGTACGCGATGTTGGTCGGCTACTCGAGTCTGGGCGTCGCGCTGTGGCGATGCGTGCAACTGTACGGTCGCTTCAACGACGAAAAGTTTTGCGAGAACGGCGCGTTCGATGTGAACGCGACGCTCCGCGAACCGTCGTATCGCGATTGCTCGTGTCCACCAGGTACGACGCTTCTGATCAAACGCACCGCCGATGCGTACGACGCGCTGTTGCCTCATTGCGTGGACGAGGGTACGGAGCATTTTTACGCCGAGGACATGATCGCTCCCGATAGTAACGATTCGAGCGACGACTCGGTAAACGATACCTCGGTCGCGGCGCGATAAAAGAGTATCGTTGTTCCGTCGTCCCGATAATCATCGTTCGTTGTCTCGTGTACATCCGCGCTATCGCTCCATTCGCCGGTTCGTCGACGGTCCTCGAGTCACGTAGCTCTAGTCGCTGAGCGAACTCGGTCGAGTAGAGTCTAGTCGTCTCGCGATTGAACCACCGAACCGGTAGCGACTCTTCCGAGGGGGCGAAGATGCGACATCGCAACGACGCGTCGTCGCGCGAACGCGCGCGGTCCACTGGAAACGACGATAACAATGAGATTGAACGTCATGGCGACGCGATCGACGACGATCACCGGCAAGAATTGACCGACGTGTTGGAGGTGATAACCAGAGGTGAGTGTCCACGCGTGTCCCGAATCGAACGAATGAATCGAGCGCGGTGTCATCATCACCCCCTCCCCCCTTTTTTCTTTCGTTTCCTCGTCAGATCTGAACAACACCGACTGCGCCGTTTGCCGCGACGAGGAGCGATCGTCGAGGAATGAGGCCGCGAGAGGACCGCTCGAGCGACGTCGACGCCGAAACCGACGACGAGGTTCCTCCGTCGCGTCGTCTCGATGTCTCGGACGACGGAACTATCGTGCTCACCGTCACCGAAGCGAACTCGAGGAATCGTCGGAAGCCGAAGATACGGTTCGCTCCAGGATCCGAGCCATAGAGACCGATTTGCTCGCGGTGAGACACGCGTGCGACTGCGACACGTGCAACGAACTGCACTTCTTTTCGACGCACGAACGCCGAGCCATCGAGGATTTGGCCGACGCGGTGTACGCGCTCGCTG
This sequence comes from Harpegnathos saltator, assembly GCF_003227715.2. Taxonomy (NCBI): domain Eukaryota; kingdom Metazoa; phylum Arthropoda; class Insecta; order Hymenoptera; family Formicidae; genus Harpegnathos; species Harpegnathos saltator. Next base: position 341,975 of record NW_020230058.1, on the reverse strand, counting down.
GCAACGACGTCGTCGACGAGGAGTGTCGCGGGTTCGTCGACGACACGTATCGCGCGGTGTTCTCGCCCACTTCGGTGCGCCTCAAGGCTCTGAGACGCAGTTTCTCGCGAGACACCCTGGCGATACTGCGCGATGCGTCGTATTTCCATTCGTCGACGCGCGCACCGATGGAGCAATAAAGAACTGCGACGGTGTGCCACATTGATGCTTTTTCTTTTATTCATCCTCACAGATTGTACGAACGATCACAATCGACACCGCGAATCCTTCACCCCCCTCTCGGACGGGAACTAAGACGACGATCCGTTCGATTTCGCTATGACAGCACCGGTTTCAGCGTTTTTATCGCTCGCGCCCGCTCGTTCGTTGCTATGGTTACTGACGATAACGACGATTCTCTGCTGCGCGACGCGCTACGTCGCGACGAGATTCGCGCGCGCTCGCGAACTCGATCGTAGAATCGTGTCGCCGCGAATGTTGCACGATTACGCGAGATCCGTTGTCGCTTTCGACGTCGGGAGCGACGACGACGACAACGACGACGAATCGTCGAAGCGAGCGCTGGTGCATCAGGTTTACGATTTCGCGAACAGGCGAATCGTTCTGCTGCGCACCGACGGCATCGACACAACGATCGAACGCTCGTTCGCGATTCCCGACACCGATCGATATCACGCGCGATTCGCATCGACGCGAGTGTTGAATCGTCGTTATCGCGACAACGCGCATCGTCGCGCCGACGACGAACCGCTCGTCCTGACGGATCTGGTGGACGTTCTGGATCGTCGCGACGCGACGAACCTCGGCGCCACCGAGCGAGACTTCGAACGGCTCCTCGCGAACGCGCCGCTCGCATGGGGCGGTCGTCGATTGCGCGTCTCCGTCGAACCGTCCAACATCGTCGCGCTGCGTTTCGCCGGTGACGACGAGAACGACGCGATTCGATTGCGAGTGCCCGAACACCTCGAGTGCGCACCGACGTCGCGCGACGACGGGTCCGTGCGTCTCGAATTTCGCGCGGCGTCCACCGCCGGACCGTGCGGCGACGCTGACCGCGTTCGCTACGGCGATTACCTGTCGCTGTACGTCAACAGCGACTCCGTGCCGGCGAAACACTCGCCCGAATACCGCCGCGTGGTGCCGTATCTGCGTTGGTTGTGCGCCGGCGTGGACGACGCGACACCGACGATCGTGTCGGTGCGGTCGCGCGATGGCGCGAACGAGACGAGTCGTTGATTCGTCGACGCGTTAGGTTAGCGTTTGCGTTTCGTCGTTGTCGTTTCCGCGGTTCTCGCCGTTGCCTCGTGAGGACGTTTCGTTCGCGCGGGCGACGCGCGCGATCTCGTCGACGTCGCGACGACGACCGGCGCGTTCTCCTCGGCCGATACGGAATCGTCATCGCGCGACGGCGAAGTCGCGGCGGTCGCGCAAATCGCGTCCTGCGATCTTTCCACCCCGTCGGCCAGGTGTTCCGCGCCTCGCAGTACCGCTTCGGCGTGAGACCGTCCGAACTCTCGTATGCTCGCGGGATCGATCGTCATCAGCAGCGACAGCGTCAACGCGCGTAGACTCTTGGCGCAACATCGCTTCAGCAGTCGTCGCACCGACTCGACGGTTCGCGCCATTCTGCGATCGTCGAGCCCGGTAATGCGTCGAGTCAGCTGCAACGTTCCGACCAGATGCGAGCACACGCGCAGACGATCGTTCGTAGCGATCGATTGATACGCGCTGTACGCCACGTCAGCGATTGTCCGACCAGCACATCGTACTCGTCTGAACCCGTCGGTCCAGATCGTGTCGCTGAGAATACTGTATCATACCGAACATCGTGGACACGACGATCGGTCGTTCGTACGGTTCGATCGCCTCGCGCCATCGATCTCTGTCGAACAACAGCTCGTACAATTGCGTGATCTCGGGACTGCGCCCGATCTGCGACACCATATTCTGCAGCTCGTCGAAGATGATCGGCGACAAATTCCACATGTTTACCATAAGTTCGCGCGCGCACTCCACTATAGAGCGCAACCATACGACCTCCGCCATGAGTTCACCGTCGCGCGGAGACGACGACGATGCGGTAGTGGCGACCGCCGACGATCTCGTCGCGCGACCGATCGACGACGGTAACGCAGGCTCGTCCCCGCTCGAGTCCGCGTCGTCCCGATCGTCGAGCTCGCGATCGGTTCTGATTCCGCCGCCGAACAGAGACGCCAATACATCCATGGTTGAGACTACGAAGAACGCGATCGATGCGGAAACAACGGATGATCGCGAGGGCGCGAAACGTCGCTCCGTGAGAACCGGACCGGACGGCGCGGTACGAAAACGACGACGTCGTCGTTACACGCTGTTCAACGGATCGATTCGATGTCTCAAGTGTTGCCTGCCGATTAAAACTCGCCTGTCGTGCACTTACTACAGATCGTCCAGAACGCGAATCGTGATCGGTCGAAGGATGCCCTGGCTGTCGATCAGAGTGACGCCATCGCCGTCGTCCGCCGGTCAAACGGCTGCGGATTTTAACGAGAACAACGCGGATCCTCGGGTCACGATGAACGTCGCGACGAACGACAACGAATCGACGACGGCCGTGCTCGAGATCGACAGCGATTCTCGGGCCGCGACGGTCACCGTCGATCCGCCGACCGACGACCGTGCTAACGACGGCGAGGATGACGACGAAACGCGCGACGACTCGATGGTTCAACTGTCCTTCAGCGTCGGACTGTGATCGCGACGCGTCGTTTCAATCGCGTCGGATGCTCTGCATGGATCGTCGCATCAGCGAAGCGTTGATTCGACTGCACGAACGAACGCGAGCGACCGTTCCGGCGAACGCAGTGGAGCCACGACCATCCGCGTCGTGGACCGTCACGCGCGTCAACATGAACCTCTATCGTTTCGCGCGACGAGACGGCGAATCGACGAGCTCGGAATTCGACACCGCGACGACCGATCGTCGTCGGATCGGAGACGATCGATATTCCGACACGGCGACCGTGCAACGATTGATCTCCGTGATAATGCAAGACGTGCAACAGCGAAATCTCAATGCGAAACACGTCAGCGGAAAGACCAAACGGCGAACGCGCGACGACCTGGAATCGACGACCGAAGCGTCATCTTCGTGCGCGACGACGATGTCATACGTGCCGTTGAACCGCAGTTGCAATCAGCGCAAAACGGTCCAAGTGTGTTGCGTGTTGCGCACCGAGGACGATTGGTCAATGTTTCGACGATTGTTCGCCGGTGCCGCGAAGCTTCATTCGTGGTCGACGATACCGAGCGCCGACGGTGGTATTCAAGAATGCGCTCGGGACGAATGTCTCGACGAATACTCGACCGAGAGTCGCATTCTAGCGATCGGCAGCATCGAGAGGAGAACTTTGCTCGCCGGTGATATCTTGTCCGAGTTCGCCCTATTGCCGAAACTCGTGTTCATCAGTAGCAAAAGCTACGTGTACGTAGGAGCGAACGACACCGGTCTGCCGCACGTGTCTCGACTCGAACGCAACGGCGCTCGATTGTTTCGACGACGACTGGCGTACACGGCGAACTTTGTTCTGTATCACGCGTACCACGAGAGCGACGAGTCCTTCGACATGAGACAATTCGGTGCGCGCTATCGTCACATGCAGGCTCTGCTGTTTATTCTGGCGCTTGTAAACGCGGAACTGTTCGCCGTTAGCGACGGGCGCAACACCAATTTGGCGTTGAACATGCAGAGTCTCGACAAAGCGTACGACGACGTAGGATTGCATATTTTTTCCGAAAACAGTATTCAGCACGTGAAACGAGTCAAATGCGAGTCGAACGAAGGCGAAATCGCCGGCGCTGTCAAGTTTTCCACCAACGGACACTTGGTCAATCGATGCTTCGGCAGAGTGTCCGAACTGGGTATCAACGCGGTCGCGCTGACGCGGCGAGTCGTGTAACGCGCTATTGTGTCGAAAAAATCGCAGCGACGTAATTGTAGGTAAGCAGTACCGCTCGGTCGGTATCTTCGGCGAAACGTACAGAGAGCACACGAAGAGCGAAAATAAACAGAGCGCGCGATTCGCTCGGTCGTTTCGTAAAACGACGAAAAGTCGCGAAGTTACCGTCGTTCAATTCAGACTCGAATTCGACCGACCGGTTCTCGCTGGGACGCGACGACGAAGAGTCGGAAGTTACCGTCGTCCGATTCAGACTCGGATTCGACCGGATCGGTTCCCGCTGGAACGCGACGACGAAGCGTCGCGAAGTTGCCGTCGTCCGATTCGGAGCGTGCCGAACGTTCAGCGACCACACGTAAACGAGGCGTAGACTCGCGACCGGAGAATCCGAGCGATAGCTCGTTCGAGTCGATTGTTCGGAGTTCTCGCACGCCCGCGCGCTCTCGCACGCGGGTTCGCAAGATCGAGGCTTCGAATTCAAACTTTGAACGATCGACGCGACCCGTCGGACGTCGCGTGTTCACCGAAGCCTATTCGGACGTGACGAACCTTCGCGACAACAAGAAGAATTTGATCGTCGTTGGACAATTGGTACCGACACCTGACATGCCGACCAGTGTGATGAGTTCGACACCGACCGGAGGACGCGAGTGCAACGGCGTATTGGAATACGCGATCGATAGACGTTCCGAAGCGCGTTGGTTGAAACGCTCGAATCGACGACGACACGATTGAAGTTCTCATGGACGCGTTCGTACGAAATAAAGAAACATGATCTGAAACGAATCGTTGAATTCCTTTCTCGTTCCCTGAAACGCATTCGTATCCGCGCGAGGACGTTCGTTCGACGCGTGTCGTCGCCGCGTGTAACGTAAATTTACACACGGCGACGAAACCGACAGCCCTTCGGCGTCGGGCGAGCGTCGGTTGCGCACTGAGGAGCGCTGCGATGGACACCGGTATTTGTACATTTTCCCCCGCTACAGGTACAAAGTGGGCGTTAATTTCACCCTCCACCGTTCGAAGACACCGATGTCACGATTGACTGTAGAAGCAACCATTTGCGCAAAAGTGGGAGCGGTGTTAGATTGCTCATTGGTCGAAGTTATTCCCTTTTTCCCCACCGTACAAATGTTCAATGTGAACGGAGAAACGTGTACAAATAATAGTACCGAATGCTGCGCGCCTCAGTGCGTCAACCGACGCTCCTCGACGCGGAAGGGGTGTCGGTTGTTGTCGTGATGTGTAACTTTAGTTACACATCGCGACATACGCGCGATGAAATTATTTTTTTCAGAGCAACATTCGAAAGTGCTGTCGAACATCGAGTCGCGATTGTGTGCCGATCAAAGCAATGTTCGTATATGGTGCGATGAAGGGAGAGAGAGAGAGAGAGAGAGAGAGAGAGAGATTCGTTGTTTCTCCTCTAAGGTCAACGATACGATATGTCGCAACGCGCCGTATCGTTCATTGTGGAGCGTAACGGACGCTTCGAACAAGATCGCTACAGGTAGTTTTTGCTGTATGATGTTTACGCGCGATCGCAGCGTACGCGATCCGGCGTGCGAATGCGTGCGTCTCGTGGCGCGCGAACCCTTCGCTACGATAGGTCGCGTTGAGAACGAGGTTGATCCGATCATCGCGTACAGACTGTGCAACGCGTTGCTTCGTCGAGGGACGCGAGATCGCTTTTCAGGCCTAAGCCATTCGCCGTCCCCCTTCCATTCGTCATTTGTCCTCGGAATCAATCCGAATGTTGGACGCATGTCGCGATCGTGGATATCAGACGAATGCCGATCATAAGTCGTCTCGTGTAGCTCGTTCGGCCAATTCGGTTCCGTTTCGTGTTTGTGTTGTACTCCGCGCTCATTACTCGCGCTCGGTCGATGAAGAAACGCCTTTCGCGATCGGGTCGACTCATGAGCGCAATGCCACGAACACCGACCGAGTGGCGCGATCGTGCGAACGAGACGATTGCGCCGTTGATTCAATGGCGCGCGTTATCGCTCCTACGACGATGATCGGTCTCGAGCGCAATTTGTCGCGAACATCCGCGAAGATATATATTCCCGGAGCGTGCACGGAGACGCGTCTCCGCGACAGTAGAACGACTCGAGGGAGGTTTCGGCCGATCGCGTCGTCGCCGCACACCTCGCTTCACGTGCGTTCGTTCGAAGCTGGAACGGTGAGGAACGGTGACCGAGAGTTCGTGAGAAAGAAGGAGACACGTTTCATGAGGACCGTGATTTTCTTTATTATCGCTCATTCGCGTGTTGTTACATAGTGGCTTGTCGTGTCACGAGTTGCAACGTGTGCGTTGCGAACAAATGTTTGAGCGCTCTCAGGTGCGCATCGCGATCGAGGCGATTCGTCGGAAACGCGGACATACCGTACATTTGATAGCGCAGTAGTTCGTAGTGCGCTGGATTCGTCGGGTAAATGGCCAAAAGATTGATAAAATTAGTATTGGCGAGAGCGCGTTTTTCATCGATCGTTAGAGCGCCGCTGTTTCCGCGCACGATATCGCGCAGGCCGCACGATACTCGAGCCGATGTAGCTCCTCGTGCGGACTCGTCACTGCCGGTGACCGCGTTGTCCTGAAGAGCCTGTAGAACGATCGCTTCAGCGTACGATGGAATTCGTTGATTGTCCGAGTCCGCGGGTCAACCTCGTCGATTCCCAGGTTGAAGAAATAATGACGATTATTGTTGCGACGACAAACGGTCGACGACAATTGCGACACCAGGCACGAATCGTCCTCGCAGGCGTAGCAGCGATGAGACTCCTCGTAATCGCGAGTCAACAAATGGCGACGTTTCGATCCATTCGTCGCGAATATGTCACAGATGAGAAAGTTCTCGTCGGATCGGTCGCGTATCGGCGATTGTCGTTGCGCTGTCAGGCCTAGATACGCCGCGATGTCCGACAGGTCGTCCGGATCGGTCGATGCGAAGCCGTCCTCCACGGTCGACGGGCGGAAGAGGTTCAATCGACGAGCGTATTCGCGAGAGTACTCGCGCACGTTGCGAACATTGCGCGTGTGCAGTCTCTCGCCGATCAGACCAGCGTGAAAGTGATGCTCCGCCAGCGCCGTGTGGTGCGCCGCGAACACCGGCCACGATGTCTTCGACAAATGCCACGGGTCCTTGTAGCGAAGTCCGCGCGAGAGCACCGCGTAATGCATAGCGTTCAACGACGTGGTGCATATCATTGTTTGATACGCGAGACCGTATCTATGATGATTGGCCAGTACCTTGCGCATCTGTACATCGTTCAACGTTTGCACGGTGTTCAGAGGAGCGAACAGACTCAACGGAGTCGCCATTACGACGTGTCCTTTCCACATAGCCATTTCGTACGACGATCGAATCGTGTCGCACAATTTGACGAATTGATCGCCGTTACCTCCGACTCGTTGCACGTGATGTTCCAACATGTTCCATATCACGGTTACGAAAGAGCTCACTATACTGTTCATCTCGCGCCACATCACGGAGTAGACACGATCGTTCTGTTCCTTCGGATCGTCCGTGGCGACAACGTCGTCGCGAACTTCCTCGTTGCGCGAATCTCGCTCGAGATTGTTGAGAGTGCCGTTCGGTGCGCGATTCGCGTCTCGCAATCGTTTGAGCGAGAACAGCTTCAGCGCTTCGGCGCCATCGAAATCGACGTAATTGTATTCGCGCGCCGTGGCTATCGTGCGTTGCGGCACGTCGACGAAAAACGAAATGTCGCACAATCGCGGAAAGACGATTCGCCAGAATGAACGCCACGGTATCTCGCGCCAGACGCGTTTCACGTAATCCGCGTCGGTGAGCGACGATAGCGTCGGTGACGTTTCCAGTCCAGAGTGTTCAGCGTCTTCGATATCGGCGATCGCGTTGTCGTTGCAATCTGTCGGTTCGACTCGTCGCGAGGACTCTCGTTCCGTGCGAGAGCGATTCGTCTCTGTAACAACGTTCAACAACGATGCTTGGAACCATTTGTCGTAATCGTTCAGATGCTGCATCACGACGTCCAATTGCCTCGAAGTCTCAGGTTCGTTCGCGAGACCGCGACGCTCGCGATTGGATCGTTTGGACTCATCGATCGAGTCGTCCGAGGATGTGCGACGCTCGTTGTCGGTCATGGTCGACGCGTCGCGTTTGCGCGATGTTTCGACTTTGACGACGGTCGGTTCGTTGTCGGTTCTGATCGCTGTCGTCGGCTCGCTCGTAACGCTTCGAACTCGGTTAAAAGAGATGTCCGATGGGCGCATGGCTTCGTCCACGAAACGTCTGTTTGCAGCTCGGATGATACGACTTGTCGAAAAAATCAACGTCGCGATATATATATATATGTATATATACCCGAACCCCGACGAGCTGAAACGATAACGATGATATCCCTTCTCTTCGCTGTCGCTTCGGCGCGTATAGAGTTCAAAGTTCACGGTCTCCACGATACAACGAGCGAGATCAGGTTTCGAGGTCGATTACGCTCGCCTTCTGGACGAGAACGACATCAGCCATTGCACGTTGTCGCGCAGTACCTCGTTCAAATTACATCGAATCATCGCGGCGTCCGACGAGCGACTGCGGGACATCGTATCGGGAATCGTTGTCACCGACGCGGTCACAACGACCGTGACGTCGCGACGTTCGCGTTCGCGTCTCTGAGAGCCGCCGTTATCTCGATCACGTTGGATCGGCGATCGTCACAGTCCTCTCGGTGCAACAATTCGCAATTGCCGATATCGCGGTACTCTATCGATCGAGGAGTCACCCGAGTCTTGTTCGATCGACGACGAGATATCTTTGTCGCCGCGGACATAAGTTCCTCGTTCAACGGCAAAATGTGCAATTGGTTGCGCCGAACACTGGACGGTTTACCGTTTTGCGTCTTCCGACCGACGCTCCTCTCGTCAAATCGCGATCGCGCGAGTCAACGCGTACATTCGCGCTATACCAACCGCAGCTGCTGAGTTTGCGATTTCTCACATTCCAGATGTGTTCTCGAGCGTAATCTCTCGTGGCCTGCGTCCCGTATGTTGTACGATGCGTTCAGACCCACGTGAGCGCGAACGTCCAGGTGTGCCAGGACACTTTGTCCAGACAGTGAATAGCTCTCGCGAATGAACGTCCTCCGTGGACGCGTTCGGTAACGTCGCGTGAAATTGCACGAATCGCGGCACCTCGAACAATCGCATGTCCGTGTCGGTGTGCCGTGTTGACCGAACGAATCCA